>NC_058409.1:59863247-59890608 GCF_002201575.2 Neomonachus schauinslandi | reverse complement strand
CCCCTCACTGAAATGGACAGATCATCTAAGCAAAAGATCAACAAGGAAATAAAGACTTTAAATGACATACTGGACCACATGGACTTCACAGATATATTCAGAACATCCCATCCCAAAGCAACAGAATACACATTCTTCTCTAGTGCCCATGGAACATTCTCCAGAATAGATCACATCCTAGGTCACAAATCAGGTCTCAACTGGTACCAAAAGACTGGGATCATTCCTTGCATATTTTTGGACCACAATGCTTTGAAACTAGAACTCAATCACAAGAGGAAAGTCGGAAAGAACTCAAATACATGGAGGCTAAAGAGCATCCTACTAAAGAATGAATGGGTCAACCAGGAAATTAAAGAAGAATTTAAAAAATTCATGGAAACCAATGAAAATGAAAACACAACTGTTCGAAACCTTTGGGATGCAGCAAAGGCAGTCCTAAGAGGAAAGTATATAGCAATACAAGCCTTTCTCAAGAAACGAGAAAGGTCTCAAATACACAACCCAACCCTACACCTAAAGGACCTAGAGAAGGAACAGCAAATAAAGCCTAAACCCAGCAGGAGAAGAGAAATAGTAAAGATCAGAGCAGAAATCAATGAAATAGAAACCAAAAGAACAGTAGAACAGATCAAAGAAACTAGGAGCTGGTTCTTCGAAAGAATTAACAAGATTGATAAAGCCCTGGCCAGACTTATCAAAAAGAAAAGAGAAATGACCCAAATAAATAAAATCATGAATGAAAGAGGAGGGATCACAACCAACACCAAAGAAATACAAACAATTATAAGAACATATTATGAGCAATTATATGCCAACAAATTAGATAATCTGGAAGAAATGGATGCATTCCTAGAGATGTATAAACTACCAAAACTGAACCAGGAAGAAATAGAAAACCTGAACAGACCCATAACCGCTAAGGAAATTGAAGCAGCAATCAAAAATCTCCCAACAAACAAGAGCCCAGGGCCAGATGGCTTCCCAGGGGAATTCTACCAAATATTTAAAGAAGAATTAATACCTATTCTTCTGAAACTGTCCCAAAAAAATAGAAATGGAAGGAAAACTTCCAAACTCATTTTATGAGGCCAGCATTACCTTGATCCCAAAATCAGACAAAGACCCCATCAAAAAGGAGAACTACAGACCAATATCCCTGATGAACATGGATGCAAAAATTCTCACCAAAATACTAGCCAATAGGATCCAACAGTACATTAAAAGGATTATTCACCACGACCAAGTGGGATTTTTTCCTGGGCTGCAAGGTTGGTTCAACATCCGCAAATCAATCAATGTGATACAATACATTAATAAAAGAAAGAACAAAAACCATCTGATCCTCTCAATAGATGCAGAAAAAGCATTTGACAAAGTACAGCATCCTTTCTTGATTAAAACTCTTCACAGTGTAGGGATAGAGGGTACATACCTCAATATCATAAAAGCCATCTATGAAAAACCCACAGCAAATATCATTCTCAATGGGGAAAAACTGACAGCTTTCCCCCTAAGGTCAGGAACACGGCAGGGATGTCCACTATCACCACGGCTATTCAACATCGTACTAGAAGTCCCAGGCACAGCAATCAGACAACAAAAAGAAATAAAAGGCATCCGAATCGGCAAAGAAGAAGTGAAACTCTCACTCTTTGCAGATGATATGATACTTTATGTGGAAAACCCCAAAGACTCCACTCCAAAACTGCTAGAACTCATATAGGAATTCACTAAAGTGGCAGGATATAAAATCAATGCACAGAAATCAGTGGCATTTCTATACACCAACAACAAGACAGAAGAAAGAGAAATTAAGGAGTCGATCCCATTTACAATTGTCCCCACAACGATAAGATACCTAGGAATAAATCTAACCAAGGAGGCAACGAATCTATACTCAGAAAACTATAGAATACTCATGAAAGAAATTGAGGACGACATAAAGAAACAGAAAAACATTCCATGCTCGTGGATGGAAGAAGAAATATTGTGAAAATGTCTATGCTACCTGGAGCAATCTACACAATGCAATCCCTATCAAAATACCATCAACTTTTTTCAAAGAAATGGAACAAATAATCCTAAAATTTGTATGGAACCAGAAAAGACCCCGAATAGCCAGAGGAATGTTCAAAAAGAAAAGCAAAGCTAGTGGCATCACAATCCGGACTTCAAGCTCTATTACAAAGCTGTAATCATCAAGACAGTATGGTATTGGCACAAAAACAGACACATAGATCAATGGAACAGAACAGAGGGCCCAGAAATGGACCCTCCACTCTATGCTCAACTAATCATTGACAAAGCAGGAAAGAATGTCCAATGGAAAAAAGACAATCTCTTCAACAAATGGTGTTGGGAAAACTGGACAGCCACATGCAGAAGAATGAAACTGGACCATTTCCTTACACCCCACACAAAAATAGTCTCAAAATGGTTGAAAGACCTAAACGTGAGATAGGAGTCCATCAAAATCCTAAAGGAGAACACAGGCAGCAACCTCTTCGACTTCAGCCACAGCAACTTCTTCCTAAAAACATCACCAAAGGCAAGGGAAGCAAGGGCAAAAAGGAACCACAGGGACTTCATCAAGATAAAAAGCTTTTGCACAGCAAAGGAAACAGTCAACAAAACCAAAAGACAACCAACAGAATGGGAGAAGATATTTGCAAATGACATATCAGATAAAGGGATAGTATCCAAAATCTATAAAGAACTTACCAAACTCAACACCCAAAGAACAAAGAATCCAATCAAGAAATGGGCAGAAGATGTGAACAGACATTTTTCCACAGAAGACATCCAAATGGCCAACAGACACATGAAAAAGTGCTTAACATCGCTCGGCATCAGGGATATCCAAATCAAAACCTCAGCGAGATACCACCTTACAGCAGTCAGAATGGCTCAAATTAACAAGTCAGGAAATGACAGATGTTGGCAGGGATGCGGAGAAAGGAGAACCCTCCTACACTGTTGGTGGGAATGCAAGCTGGTGCAGCCACTCTGGAAAACAGTATGGAGGTTCCTCAAAAAGTTGAAAATAGAGCTACCGTATGACCCAGCAATTGCACTACTGGGTATTTACCCCAAAGATACAAATGTAGTGATCCTAAGGGGCACATGCACCCCAATGTTTATAGCAGCAATGTCCATAATAACCAAACTATGTAAAGAGCCAAGATTTCCATCAACAGATGAATGGATAAAGAAGATGGTTGCTGGAGTGGTGGGGGGTGGGAGGAGTGGGATGGCTGGGTGATGGACACTGGGGAGGGTATATGCTATGGTGAGCTCTTTGAATTGTGTAAGACTGATGAATCACAGACCTGTACCTCTGAAACAAATAATACATTATATGTTAAGAAAAAAAAAAGAAGATAGTAGGAAGGGAAAAATGAACAGGGGGAAATTGGAGAGGGAGATGAACCATGAGAGACTATGGACTCTGAGAAACAAACTGAAGGTTCTAGAGGGGAGGGGGATAGGGGGATGGGTTAGCCTGGTAATGGGTATTAAAGACGGCACGTATTGAATGGAGCACTGGGTGTTATACGCAAACAATGAATCATGGGACACTACATCAGAAACTAATGATGTAATGTATGGTGATTAACATAACATAATAAAATAAAATTTTTAAAAAAGCAACCAGAAGAAAAAGAAATATTACATACAGAGGAAGAAAGTTTAAGTATTACAGCAGATTTCCAATCAGAAGCCATATAACCCAGAAGACAATGAGAGAGATCGTTAAAATGCTTGTATGGGGGTTGTGGGGAAACCATCAATCCAGACTTCTACAACCTGTGAAAACAACTTTCTTTTTTTTTTTTTTTAAAGATTTTATTTATTTATTTGAGAGAGAGAATGAGAGAGAGAGCACATGAGAGGGGGAAGGGTCAGAGCGAGAAGCAGACTCCCTGCTGAGCAGGGAGCCCGATGCAGGACTCGATCCTTGGACTCCAGGATCATGACCTGAGCTAAAGGCAGTCGCTTAACCAACTGAGCCACCCAGGCGCCCTGTGAAAACAACTTTCAAAACTGTATGAGAAAAAAAAAAAAAAAAACTTCCTCAAATAAATAAAAATGAATGGAATCATTACCTGCAGATCTATTTTGCAAGAAATCTTAAAGGAATTTCACCAGGCAGAAGGATACCAGACTGAAACTTGGATATGGGAAAGGAAATAAAGAGCACCAAAGACTGGTAGAAAATATCTGCAAATCATACATCTGATAATTAACTTATATAAAGACTTCTCAAAACCCAACAATAAGAAAACACATAATGCAAATTTAAAAATGGGACATATTTCTGAACAGATGTTCCACCAAGGAAGACATATGGACGGTAAATAAGCTTATGAAAGCATGCTCAACATCGGTAGTCACTAAGGAAATGTAAATAATAAGCCACAATAAGAGAGTAATACATAGCATAGCTAACATTAGAAAAGTGGGGTTAAGGGCAAACAGATTCAATGGCTGTCTTTGCAAATCTTCTAGGTAACATATGATTTCAAACTAAAGAGTGGCAAGGGGCACCTGGGTGGCTCAGTTGGTTGAGCATCCAACTCCAGATCTTGGCTCAGGTCTTGATCTCATGGTAGTGAGTTTGAGCCCCATGTTGGGCTCCATGCTGGGCATGGAGCCTACTTATTTATTTATTAAGTTAATAAATAAATAAATAGTGACAAAAAAGGCATGGGACGATTTTCCATTCTTGAGAGTGCAGTAGCAAAGGATCATGGTTACTGGTAGTGAGGGCATCAGAAGAAAGAGGACATCTTTAGGAGTACTAAAGACACACTTTGGCCCGGGAAGATTCTGCCAGAGGACCACCAGTTAATTCTTCTTAAGCTGCCCTTGAAGGAAACTGGAATATGTAACCCTAAAATATCCCTCTTTGACATAAAAATTATTCCGAACTAAATGCAATTAAGAAGGTACAAATGCAGGGGGGAAAAAAAAACAAAAAACAACTACCTCTCTTCTGCCTCAAGGCAGGATATAAATTCCTTTATTGGAGACAGACTTTTATGAGCCCAGAGATGATTCCGGATGAATCTGGAAACAAACCTTACTCCATTAGTTCCCTCCCATATATCTACCTTCCCACAGTTTGCTGCCCTTGGAAGCCAAAAACTGCTTTCGTTTGTCCTGTCATTTGTCTACTCAGGTATTATTGTTCTTTGTTGAAAATGCTGTGTAATATTTAAGCTGGAATTCTAAGTTGCCTTTTTTAGTTACTTTTGGCTTAGGTTTCTCCCAGCGATGTGCACTGCATGCATTAATAAACTTTGTTTTTCTCTTATTAATCTGTCTTTTTGTTAAAGACTCCCAGCTAAAAACCAAAGGTTAGACAAAGGTAACATTTGGCCTCTCCTACCCTCTTATGGATTCAAAGATATCCTGGCAACTCTAGCTGACAGCCAAGTATATTCAGGGCAATCATAAACCTACAAGTTTTGGCAACCACAGAGGATCAAATCTGGAGTGATGAATTTTCCTTGGTTGTTTTCTGCAATGTCCCCCACATTAGGAAGGAAGTATGACAGAATGGAGAAGAAGACAAGCAGTTTCTCAAGCAGTGAACTATCTGGTATGTTTAAGTGATCTCATTGTTCAGTTCAGGTTTATTATAGTGTCCAATGATGAAACACATGTAAGTTAAGAAGTGGTCTGTTTTGGTGGTGACTGTGCCTGCCTTAATGACTACTTCCCCTTGCAGTTATCGGCAATTTTTCCTTTCATTTAAGACAATTCTAAGACCCCACGAGGCAGAAGTTGATTTGGGGGCTTCATGTAGACCTGGCTTCACTGATTAGGCCTTGGTAAGTTCACCTCCTAAACATTGTCATTCTTCAGTCTTAAGCGTCTTTTTAAGAAAAATTTAAAATGTTAATGTTCTGGATTCAGACTTTAGTGTTCCAAATCCTTTTCAGGTGTGCTCACATATAACCACATAACATCTGGTGAATTTCTCAGAAAATGCTGGCCTACATAGTCTTTGAATTTAGTTCATGATTCTATCAATTAAATTTAAATTAACCAAAAATATGACATAATTTCCTCCACTCAGCTTCACACATGACCACTTTTAAGGAAGCCAAATACAATCTTATTTTTGGCTGATGAAACATAAATAGAAAACCACATTTCTGCATATGTATAAAATAGAGACCTATGTGAAGAACTTCTAGCAACCGCTCCAAATGATACTTGTCCAGGAATAAACATGTAGAGAATCACTCTTTGCTTTGTTGAACTAGTTAAGCTTTTTCTGGAGGCACCACTGGTTCTATTTTACTCTTCTCTCTCTGTTAGTTATTCTAGCTCCGAAAATGAAAATTACGCCCTGAGAATGGTTTCTCTTATCATTCATTTTTCTCTGCACTCAAGGAACAGAGGAACAATCTCTATCATAAAGCTCCCAGAGGTATTCCTTACCCTTCTCATCCTACTTCATTGGCTTAAAATGGATGTTATAATGCTCCACCTGCATGGCACTTGGGACTGCAACTGCTCCAGCAGCTTTCCCACTGCAGACAGGAGAAGACTCTGTCTTGGGGAGGAGATCCTCTCCCTGCAGGCTCCTGCGCCCATGCCTTACTAAGAGCCTGAGGAACATCTTGCATATCAGGTCAGTTTCCTTTTCTTACCCCCAAGCCCTCTCTCAATCCCCTTTCCCATAAGAAGCATGTTTTCACAGGGAGACTGCCTTTGGGTGTGTCATTTTTGTGTGAAGCAGGCAGTTTTCACTGATATCAAAGAGGGGCTGACATCAAGGGCAGGGACCATAATACTTATCTTGCTGTGTGGTGTTTATTTCCCTGTTTCTCCCTTTGGATTATGCGAATCTTGAGGGCAGGAACTATGTCTTTGACCCAGAATAAATGTCCAGTACATTTTAAAGATTACTTACTTAGTTAGTCATAGTACTCTTTAATCTCACCACTAACAGCAATAAATACAAACAAACAAAGTAGGTAGATGACCCAACAAACAAAAAGTCCAAAGACAAACTAATTGGGGCTTATCTATACTGGGGATTAAGAATAATGAACATTTTGGTTCTCTGATAAAATTTTTATTTAGATATATGAGATAGATGATCTATACACAAGGTTCTAAAATCCAGCAATGGAAAGGAAGCAAGAAAACAAAGACTTGAGGAAGTTCTGCTTCTTATAAGCAAGACAACTTTCTAATGACTATATATCCTGTAACAGCTGGTTTGGCCAACTCCCTTTTTCGGCCTGCACTTTGGGCATGATGAACTTTGCTTTTAGCCTTGAAATAGGCAGAATCATTGGTTTTTCAAAAGCAATTATCCTCATAAACTTGGGCATCCCCGATCTTGGAAAAGAGAACAGAACTCTCAAGCAGGGTTTAACCACAATTTGGTTTTGTGTTGGGAAGTAAGAAAAACAACCTGAATGCTGAAGTTTCCCCACCCCCCATAAATGAATGTCATTGACTGTATCTGGAAACCTACTCTCCACCTACCAAAAACCTAGTGAACAACTCAATACCTCTGTGATGTGTGCAGGTCCTCAAACAAACCGCCTATCACCCTGGAGAGTATATTTTCACATGGTTTCTTTAACAGACAGAGAAGAAAGACGAATACCAAGAACTCCACAGCTGCTTCTGCATGAGGCAAGGGTTTTCCATCCATACTGTAGCATTTGGCCCCCAAATCACTTTTTACACTCCATAGTGTGTGTCTGCATAGCAAGGAAGGAAAGGGAGTTGGAACTACATGGGGCCACATGAGAAATGGAATTGCTTCTCTTGGCATCAGGTGCTAGGCAATCTAAGAAACTACTTCCTGGGACAGTTCTTTATTGACTTGAAGTAATCTGACTGCTGGAACAGCCAACGTCGAGATGGATGTTCCTAACATCTTGACACCTAGGGCCCAGCCCTGGAGCTGCCAACAGGCCTACTGAGGGAACTGTTGGGGCACCCTGATACCCCTTCCCCACAAGAGCCATCGGGGGGTCACCTTATAATGTAGTGGTTAATAGCTTTGACATCACACAGACTTCAGTTTAAATATCACCTCTGCAATTGTCTAACTTGCACAGCAGCTTCTCTGGGTCCCAGGTTCTTTACCTATAAAAGGGAAATACTAATACTAACCTTGTAGGCTTACTCAGAGGGAGGAGGGGATAAAATGAAGTAAAAGAACCAAAGAACAAAGCCAGCACATAGGAAGTGTTCAATGATAGTAGCTAATGTGACAATTCCCTCCTCTTTCCTACTGCTTCTCCAGATTCTTTTCCTTCCCCTTACTCTCCCTTTACGTGGCTACCTGGTCTCTTGCCAGAGACATCTAAGAAGACCCACCGATGCCTGGAGACCCCGCCAGCTGACATTCAAGACTATCAGCTTCTCCACCACAGGATGCTTTGCCAACTTGCAAACACTCCCCAAGAGCTTTTGCTCCTTTAAAGGGCCCTCTTTTATGCTCTTAATTGAAGTTTGCTTTCCACCTTTAGTATTTTCTTAAACAATTTGCTTACAATGAAGTGCACTGTTAGTACCCCCAAGGTAAAGTAATGGGAACCTGAATATCAGAAAGCCTTAATTTTTGGGGTTAATGTTGAATTTTTAAATTTTTTTTAACTTTTTGTTTGGAAATACTTAATACTTATAGAAAAGATACAAGAATAAGAACAGCACACAGAACCCTTGTATGCCCTTTAGCCAGATTCACTTATTGATAAAATTTTGTACCATTTGCTTTATCATTTATTCTCTCTCTCTCTTTTTAAAGATTTATTTTTTATTTATTTATTTATGTTAGAGAGAGAGGGCAATGTGGAGGGGGAAGGGGCAGAGTGAGAGGAAGAGAGAGAATCTGGAGCAGATTCCCCACTGGGCAGGGAGCCCGACACAGGGCTCTATCTTATTACCCTGAGATCATGGCCTAAGCTGAAATCAAGATCAGATGCCTAAATGACTGAGCCACCCAGGCACGCCATTCTCTGTCTTTTTATGTATAAATACACTATAGTCTGAATGTTTGTGTCCCCATAAAATTCATATGTTGAAATCTGAATTCCCAAAGTGATGGTATATTAGGAGATGGGACCTTTGGGAGGTCACTGGGATTAGTGCCCTTAAAAAAGAGTCCTGAGAGAGCTCTCCTGCTTCTTTCACTGTGGGAAGTTATAATGAGAAGACAGCTCTCATCAGACACCAAATCTGTTGGCACCATGACCTTGGACTTCTCAGCCTCCAGAACTGTGAAAAATACATTTCTGCTGTTTATAAGTCACTCAGTTTACAGTATTTTTGTTATAGCAACCTGAATGAACTAAGGCTATATGTGTGTATGTTTGTATTTATATACATATATGTGTGTATGTGTGTGTGTGTGTGTGTGTATATATATATATATATATATATATATATATATATATATATATATAGTTCATATATATACATACATACCATTTTACATTTTACAAAAAAATAGGTACAATATTTTTTTAACATCATTTGAAAGTAAGTTGCATACACCATGAATCTTTACCTCTAAACACTTTGGTGTGTATTTCCTAAGAACAAAAGTATGTTCTTACATAATTATAGTACAGTTTAAACTGTACTATAATTATATATCATTGATACAATCCTTTTATCTAATCTACTATCCTTTTTCCATGTTTCTCAATTGACCTGATGATGTCCTTTATAGCATTCTTTTCCTTCCATGACAGGATCCAGTCTAGTATTGCTTTAGCCATTCCATCTCTTTAGACTTCTTTAATCTGGAACATTTCCACAGCCTCCAAGCCTTCATTTTCATAGTAGTGCATTCTTATTCCATGACAGGCCTCATAAACTCAGACTATGTATTGAAGAACAATGTCTCCCCTCCTCAATCCCTCTCCAAACCTAAGACAATTTAATCAGTCATTTCAAATTGTGTCAGACATGTGATTTCAATTCCAGATTATACTTTCCTCAATGTTATCTGTTTGAAAGTGAAAGAAATAAAACTAAAAACTCCTCAATCCTATTCTTTAGTATCCCAGAGATAAGGATAATGAGCATATTGCATGGAATCTGGGAATTTACTGGACCTCATTAGGAATGGCATCATTTAGCATAGCCCTTTAAAAGTTTAAGGTTTTAGGGAACACTTTTTCTGATCTTCATTATTTGCCAGAGTCTTTTCAGGAATTTTTTTAAAAGAGTGATATCCATGTCCCTTTAAATATATTTCATTTGTGTTCTAGGTTTAAAAAGAAATCAAAGGCATACTTATTAAAGAAATGCTATAATAAATGGCAAAAAAATCAATTGCCAAAAAAAATCAAAGATATTGAAAATCAGTAGCACCATTTTTGTTTTCTAGGTACTAATGAGACAGTCTGAATAACTTATGAATAGCTGCCTTGTTGGGTCTTTCACTGAAGAAAGTCTTCTGATGAGAAATGCTAAGCATGTGTTCTCTCCTCCAATACCCAGCTCTTTGTCTCATGCCCTCCTCCTCCCTCTCCTTAGGTATGCAAAGAAGGTCTGCTTGCACTGAGTCCTTGAAGCTGCAGCCTGGATACCCATCCACCTTGCAACCCAGAGAATCATGCCCATCCTCCTCTCATGATTGCCCTGGAATGCATGCCCTCTGAGTGAGCAACTCTTAATGAAGACCTGCCTAATTATTCTGCATAGCGACTTGGACGAGAGCCTGTGAGAAAGAGCTAATGGCTTATAAATGTGAATATAAACTTAAATAGGCCAGTGAAACACAGACCACTTTCTCAGTCCCACCCAAATTGCAAACACTGACTTAGAGTTTTCTACCAAAAGCAATATTTTGCCATGACCTAAGTTATTTGGCTGTCATGACTGCATACAAATGATCAAGGGAGATGCCATCTCTGACGTGTGGTGTCTAGTTGGGTTACTGTATTCTCTTCCTATGGTCTATGAATAATAGCCAGCACTTATTAAATACTAACCTGTCAGCTTTTATTCTAAGGGGGTTTTAAATGGATTGAGTCCTTCAGTGCTCACAACAACCCTATAAAGTAGGTAATATCATTATCCCCATTCTAAAGATGAGGAAACTGAGATAAGAGAAGTTGAAGAATTTGCCCAAATTCACAACACAATTAAACTTAAAGTCTCTAATACTTTCCAATGAAAGGTGCTATGGATGGAATCCTTGTGTCTTCTGCCATAATTCATATGCTGAAACCCTAACCGCTAATGTGATGGTATTTGGAGGAGGGGTCTTTGGGAGGTAATTAGGTTTGGATAAGTCATGAGTGTAGAGCCCACATGTTGGGATTGAGGCCCTTATAAGGGGATGAGGGGACCAGAGCTCTCTCTGCCATGTAAATACACGGCAAGGAAGCAGCAGTTTATATACCAGGAAGAGGACTCTCACCAAGAACTCAACCATGCTGGCACCCTGATCTCAGATTTCTAGCTTCCAGAACTGTGAGAAATAAGTGTTTGCTGTTCAAGCCACACAGTCAACGATATTCTGGTATAGCAAACCAAGCTAAGAGAGGAGGTAAATCTCAACACTCACATATTCTTTCCAGGCAGAGATGGGCACTCAAAGAACTACAGGCTCTAAGACAGCAAGCTCTTAGTAAGAGTCTTGATAAAGATTAATAATACCTCCCTCTATATATAATTCTTCCTGTTATTTTGAGGCCTTCTGGATGTGACTGAAGGAAACATTAAAGGACAGTAAGAGTGGGTGAGAGCTTCATTTGACAGAAGGGGTGCTGAAGGCCACAGGGGCAATCTGTCATGCCTGTGAGCATTGCTAAGTTTTATTTCTAAATTTTTCCCTGAATGGACCAGTTATCAAATGGAATCATGATCACTGAATCTTCTATTCTTTCATGCTTTTTCCTTTAAAATTAATGTTATTACATTTTTAACTAAAGCTTTAGTGTTCCCAAAGAATGTCTGTTCCTAAATGAACTAAAAGAATATGACTGGAGAAGCAGAATAAGAAAACCAAAAACCTTATAATAGAAACTTATATTGTTCTTAAATTAATTTCTTAATTATTGGAATCAGTGGCTTTTGTAATCCCTTGTGGCCTTTCTTTAAAATTTTTGAGGTTTATAATTCATGGGATTGAAGATTTTTCTAATTATAAAAGTAGTAGTTGTTTCTTAACACCTACAAGCATAAGCAATGAACTAAAGCACTTGATTGGATTTGAAATAGAGACTTCAAACTAAGAACCCAGAAATACCCAAGGGTAATTTTTTTTTTCACAACTTTCTTCTCAATTATTGAATGATTCTTTCCATATCAGATTTTGCATAAAAACCTAGATTTCTATCCTCTTGTTTAAAAACCCAAACTGTGACAATACTAGAACAACATTACCCTATGGCAACAATCAAGTTAAGCTGAGTAATGGCTGAGCCTATTAACAAAACTTTTTTGTTCAGTTAAAAGGGCCAGCACTACTGTGGAGCTGTGTGGGAGGTAGGAGAGAAAGGAAAAAAAGTAAAACAGCAATCAGGCCTCTGTGATGCATTTACCTGGGCAATGGACTCTGGAAGTGTCCTTACAAAAGGAGGGAATGAAAACAGCAAACCAAGGAGTATTTCAAACAAAACTCTAGGAAGTGTTCTCATGTATGGGCAGAGAAAATAAAAGGTAAGGGAGACAAATACTGGACATTCAGGGAGAGTGTGAAGATTTTTTTTCTTTTCCATGCAAACTGCAACCAAGTCAGAACTCCTGTCTATGAGGTTAAAAGTAGGCTGGAGAGGAATAAATTGATAATGCACCTAGAGCCCTTGAACAATACCTGACACATAGTAAGCATTCAATAAATGTAGACAATCATCATCATCATCTAATAGGAAGAGAAGGAAAAATGAGCAAATTGGACATTCTACCATGCAACTTTACATCAATACATTTAAGTATAACCTGTGTGTTTAGAAATGTTGCCACTTTGTGTTTAGAAAGTCGACAAGTTTTTAGTTTAATGAATGCAATCTCCCATGAGTATTTGGCAACCCAAACAGTATGCTTTGGCTATTTACACACAATTTATGCTATTGAACTTATAATCTTTCTCCAGCCCACTATCCAGAAAAAAAAATCACAAAAACCTAATAATCTAGTGAGAAACTTTTCTTCATTTGATATAAAGTATCCCTTGTAACTCTGCTGTACTATATAAATGGTGGTTCCCTTCAGTAAATAGTACTTATTAACTGTGGAAACCATATTTACATGCCTTAGTAAACAATGAATTATTCTGAGAACCTGACTTAGTAAATAATGTGGTTTGTGGGATTTTAGTACAAAATTACAAAATCAAACGTAGAAGGAAATCTCTCTGGCTTTTATCTAACTTTCAAGGAGGAGAGAGATTTAAAAGCCCTTTTACTGTATAACTTGAGCAAGTTTCAGAAAATGGAAAAACATTTTTAAATGATCTTTAAAGAAAGTAAAACTATTTGGCATGACTTAGGGTTTTAAAAACAGAATTAAACAAAGTAAGAGGAAAATTGAGTTAGAGATTCCAGACAGGCAACTGACCACACATTTAATTTCATATTAGTGATTAAAAATAATATAGTTATTTATCCAATAGTAATAGTATTTTTAGGTGAAACTCAATTCAAATGCATCATTAATTCATATACAATAAAACAGAACTGGACAACTATTTAAATGTAAACATGTAAAAAGTTTTCTGACATCAATCTCTTTTTTAAAAAGGCTGAGAAAAAATTTGCACAATGCTCACTTTCAAACAAGTTAATATTTCAGCTTTGCCTCCTTAAGAGTTACAGATTTTCAGATATGGAGATAATTAAGCAGGTTCTAATCAAAATGGACAGCCTTGAAAAAAAACTAAGTGTTTTAAATTCACACTTTTATATCTTTTTCTTCTTCTCCAAAGTAATTATGACAGAGAATCATAAGAAATACTGGAAGCAAGCATGGGTTCAGGCATATATGCTTATGTGAATTTACAAGATCAAACACTATATTTGAGGAGAAGATAGTAGGAATGTACATCTCCCTGGGGTTTATCCATGAAAACTTTCAAGACTCTTCAAAGAGGTCTCTGAGATAATTTCCCTAGCTGTTTAAGTTGATAAGGGCCTGTTTTCATCTGACTATGAATTTGAATTTGTTGTTGCTGCGAGAAGTTGTTATATTTACTTCTATATATTACTATAAAGAGGGAGGAAAAAAACCTATAATCTGCTGAAAGAACACTATCAGGATATGATTGCTAAATGACCCCCTCAGCATTTTCCATTTCCCAACACATCATTACATTGAGCACCATTTTAGGGTAATTGTCATATGCATGTAAAGCCTCTCAGAGTCTCCTCGCAGAATTAACAGCAAAACACTACCTGTGGTCAATCCACTCTACCCATCATCTTTCAGCATAATCATGGGGAGCTTGCCCCAGAGCCACAGGGCAGCTCCTGGACCACAGGCCACTGGGGATGCGTATTCATCGATGATCCCAGAATGACACTGACTTAGGGAAAGCTTTTCATGCTGGTTCCTGTTTGGAAAGTGCTAGATTTTCTGGAGGCAAGGAGGCAAGAGAGGAAAGGTAGCATCTCCTAGATGTGAAGGAAAAAGAAACTCCTCAGTACTCTGGCCGATTTGTGGACAGAAAATTTAGCCTTTATCCAATTTGGAGAGTGGACCAAGAAGGGGGGTCACCCTCTGCCACACACTGCACACAGGGCTGTCTCTCCTCTGCTGTACTCACTGAGGCCATCGGTCAGGAGGAGAGCCGGTTACCCTAGGCCAAATATTTCTACCCAGACCCCACAGGGCCAGGAGCTGTATAAAGCTATACACCTAAATCATGGTTAGAAAAGAGGAAGGAAATGCCTTCACTAAGTAAACATCCAAGAGAGGTCTTTTTGCACATCTGGGACATCTAACTCTTCCTATGGGAGAGTGGCAAGCATTGTGAAGTCTCCACCACGTCCTGTAAAGGCATAATAGTGAAACCGAGACAAATTCTTTAACCTGGGCACTGGATCTGAAGGCTCCAACACAACACGTGGGAATAAATTTCTGCCTTTGTATAACATTAAAAAAGAGAAAGATGGGGGAAAAAAAAATTTAGTGCATATCCATGACATTTCTGGCATTTCCATGACACTTCTTACACATGACTTAGACTGATCACTCTCATGAAAGTAATATTCTGTTCACATATGAGCATATAAAAACACATCGCTCTATTTTTAACCTAATGGCCACTGCTGAACAATTAGTGATTACCTAATAGCATGATTTCTGGGCTTAATGAGTTACTTTAACTGAACTGGAACTCTGCCTCCCTTTTATTCACTGACCTTTCATGGTGACCTAAACAAATTCAATGGCAATTTATCTCAGGGTTGCTTCGAGTATTCAAAACATATTTACAGATCTTTCTTAAAGTCTGAGAACATTCTACAATGCCGAACAAATCTCTTCAGACTGAGAACTTCAAAATCATTTCACAATAATACAAATGCTAAGCAGAGGCGTATGACCTTCAAATAAGCTACCTCTGCATAGTCTTCAATTAAAATATTACATGACCCTATTGAAGGAACGCAGAACTCCTGTTAATAAGATATAATTTCCCACAGCCTCAAAAGCCCTTAAATTGTGGTGATGGTATTTGGGCTTCCCATGGCAAATAAGGAAAAATAATTTTCCATGAGATTTAGTGCCTTCAATATGTTTCTTTGCCTCTGGCTATTTTCAGGAAGAAGAAAAAAATCTATCTTATTCTGACATAAAATTAAGATACTCTTTTCTGTGAAGATTTTAAGCTTTAGACGATCAGAAATGTAATTATCATATAGTTAAAGGAACAGAACGTGTCCAAGAGGCCACAATATTTGTCCTTCACATTTGATTGGGCAAGAAAGGTTAGATTTTCTATTTCTGATCCCAGGGGCTTGAACAAAGGTCAAATTGCAAATGTTACAAGGAGACAGATCTGATCAAAAGAAGAGTGAGTTGTAGGTGGGAAGTACCTCTGTGAGAGTGTGTGTGTGTGTATGTGTGTGTGTGTTTATGTGTATGTGTTCAGGTACAACTGGAAATACACTTGGGGTCGAGAGAGGGCAGATGTAGTATTATCCATTCATTGAGCTTTACTTGGGAACCTGCTATGAGCTGATTACTGCCTGGAGGAATGCCTGTGAGCTCCTTCCAGCTGAAGGAGTCCCGCCAAAAATACAAGCTAAGAATTTCAATGAATGCTTTCTCTTTCTACAGTTTCATGGAAATTGATTCCAAATACCAGTAGATAACTTAATAGTAGAAAGTATTCATTTTAAACCCATAAGGACCTCTCAAGGATCAACAGTAACATTCTGAGTAGAAAGCTGTGCATGTTGAATAAGGGTATTTTGTCTCTCTCTTTCCTCCCTCACTGTCTCTTTCTATTTTTACATTGATCAATCAACCACATTATAACAAATGTATAATAGTTAATAAAAATTCCCATGTAATATTTGCTTATAATTTTCTTTCATTTTTATTAAATAAGATTTTCTCTTCTAAATTGAGAGATTATTCTTTTAATTTAGAAAAAGCAAAGAACTCAAATTTTCAATTAGCCCTAAAGATACTTTTGGAAAGCACATTAAAAACCAAAATCACGAAAAAAATTCCACATTTCCACTTTTTAAATTTTTTACTTAAACTTATATTCAAAAGTCCATCTCCATCTTTTAGAGTTCTCTGTAGTCCTGGGTAATATATTGAGGCTTCACATTGTGAAAACCCTTTCAGCCAGTATCCTCATATTGTATATTTTTATGAACCAAGAAGACTGCAGAACTAGAACTTGTTCTAGACCACTTTACCATCTTCTGTTATGATCTATGAGAGCTTATACTTTTTGATTAAAATCTCAGATCTTAGATCAGCCCCACAGGATGAAAAATAAACACTATAAATTTAAAACTTCTAGACAATGACAATGGGTAATGCACTGACAGTCTGTACTTGGAAGGATGAAAATAGAGAATAATTTGAGTAACACAACCTCTTTTCTCACTTACCTGACAAAATAGAAGATCTGAAATGTTTCTTAAACTCAGTTTCCCCATTTGTGAACTCCTCGCCTCATTCCACATGAGTGTTATAGGACAGTGGATTCAAAAATGCTTTGGAAAGAAATCAATGTATCACAAACTCCTGACTTGGATATTTGTGAAGGGACCTCTATTGTTTTCATCATTAATTTTATTTATTAAAGAACTGAAAGAACACTGAAGCAAATAAATAATGGAATATGAAACTAAAATGATAGAGATGAGCAATAAAATCAATAAAAATCACTCTGACATCAAGAAGCAAATACTAATAAAAAATTTCAAATAAAGTAATGAGAAGGTCTTAGATTGATAATATAATTAGAGAAAAGAAGGGTATGATATGAACACACTGGAAAAATATTTAAATTTGGTGCTGATTTGACCCAAAATTCTGACATCAATGTATTTAATATAAAACTCCTAACATGCAGAGGCGCCTGGGTGGCTCAGTCTGTTAAGCATCTGCCTTCGACTCGGGTCATGATCCCAGGATCCTGGGATTGAGCCCCACATCGGGCTCCATGCTGGGCAGGGAGCCTGCTTCCCCCTCTGCCTGCCGCTCCCCCTGCTTGTGCTCTCTCTCTTTCTCTCTCTCTCTCGCTATCTCTCTCTCTGTCAAACGAATAAATAAAATCTTAAAAAAAAAAAAAAAAACTCCTAACATGCTGCTACAGTAAGGACATTACAGAAAACAGGGTAATGTACATAACCAATTAGCCACTGCATAAGAAGTCTTATAGCTTATGAAAGAAATTTGATAGAGGTTTTCCCAAATTTGATGACAATCCTAAAATTAATATCTTATGACATTAAGAGTAAATTATGAAGGAAAAATTTTTAATCAAATACACTAGAGAAAAGGTTGAATTTTATTTCTATTCTCCTTATAGTCAATGATACTACAAATTTTATCATGATCAAAGAGTGATTAAAAACTATTAGGCCAAAAAATGTATGAGAAAATTAAGTAAATGTGTCAGGCATTACAGTAATGAAAATATATTATTTTTCTGGATTATGTAATGTTTGTTAAACATCAGCTTTTTATATATGTCATGTGCTTTGATTTCTGTTCTTATTCTGTTCTTATATTTTGTGTCTACTTTTGCATTTGTCGATTTGGATTTTATTTTTCTTAAAAGGAACCCTTCAGAATAAAAGCTCCAGTCCCACACACCTGGATTTGGTCCTGCTGGGGGTCAGGAAAGATTTTAATGGGGAAATAATTTCTAAACTGAGACTCTAAAGTTATGTAGGTATTTACTAAGTGAAGGGAGAAGAATGGAAGAGTGCCTTAGGCAGGAGGACAAGCAAGAGGGGATTTTGGAGGAGTGCCTATAGCATGCTGGAGAAACTGAATACAGTTCAATATGATAGGGACATGGGGAACATGGGACAGAAGAACATCAAATGTGGTTGGTTACAAATGTGAACATGCTACAACATGGATGAATCTCAAAAATGTTATTATGCTAAGTGAAAGAAGCCAAACATAAAAGACTACATATATTATATGATTCTATTTATATGAAATACCCAGAATAGGCACATGTATAGAGTCAGAAGCAGATTATTGGTTGCCAAGGACTAGGGGTTGGGAGAATGGGGAGTGACTGCTTAGTAAGTATGGGGTTTCCTTTTGCAATGATGAAAAGTTCTAGAACCAGACCGTAGTGATGGTTGCATGATATATATTTTAAAATGGTTAAAATGAGGATCCCTGAGGAACACAAACATCTAAGATCCAAATAGAGGAGGTAATGCTGAGAAAGAGAGCAGTAGCCTGACAGGAGAGGAAATCTAAGGAACTAAACACCTTCCCTTGGAGCCACTGAGGCCTCGGAGTCCTGGGTAGGAGTGGCTGTGATAAAGTGGTAGAATTAGAAGCCCTACTGGAGCTGATTGCGGAATGAGTGGGGGCAAAGGAAATGACGAAGTGAAGACAAGGGTTCCAAGAACACCAAAGAGAAATGGAGAGACAGGCTGGTGTTCTCCAGGTTGCGAGAACACCACTAGCCATGCTTTGGAAGAAATAAGAATAGTGTGAATGGGGCCATGAAAAATGGGCTAGGTCAGAACACATACAACTACTTTGGAGATGGGTTAAAAGAATGGAGTGTGAAGTAGGTCTCTGAATCCACACTGCCCAACATTAGTTAAGTCTGGCTGTGTCATAATGCTTCATACATTTCTGACTGTGCTGATAACCTACTGATTTATTTGAAGGTAATATTATTGTTAATGATCTGTCTGCCAGCTCAGTGATTTATTAACTAGGATTCTGGGCTTTGCTTTATGCACATATTTGCTTTCTACGCCTAGGGAGTGTAGAAAGCACAACTTCTAGGGCTTTCTCCTGCCAGAGAGAAAACTGCCTCAGAGCTAACAGAGAAACTCACATTAACAGGTGAAAAATTCTGTTGGTTTCCATCCAAATAAATAGGAGTATCATAAAACCCCAAAACTGTTTGTCACTTATTTAAAAAGCCTTCTATTGGCAAAAAAAAAAGCTTCTGGAGCTCATTTTTTTCCTACACAATAGCATGATGTTTCTGCTTTCTTTCCCCATCAAAATGTGATTTAATATAACAGGTACCACTGAAAACTCCAACATTCATTTGACTGTAACGGCCAAGAGTTTGCTGACTTGAGCTGTTGAGAAAGGCATTCAGGGGGCTGGCATTCTGCCACCAGTTCTATGGCTTGGAAACACCCCCAAAATTAATCCTTACTCTATTTTCATTCAGTATGCGGCACTGCCAAAATATTGTTCATCTGCTGGAGCTAAGTACCTAGTGAAAGTCAGGGGTAAAATTGCAACCTGGAGAAATAACAAAAGAATCTCAAAGTGAGATACACATCTGTCTGGATTGCATTTTTCACTTTTCTCAGCTATCCTGCCCAATTCATAATAGGTTCATCGTTCACAACTGCTGAGCAGTGGGGATTCAGCGAGATGGCAGTGGCTCTGAAATCAAGGGAGGAAGGATAGCACAGCCTGTTTTACTATCCCTTCAACAACTTATATGGGGCGGGGTGTGGGGGTGGGCGGGACTTCTGCAAGAATTTATTCACCATCACGTGCAGGATTATTTTCTGGCATGAGGGAACAGAGCCACTCCCCAAATCATAGGCTCTAAGAGACCAACAACATTTCATAGTAAAGGTTAAATCTTTACCTAAAGCTCTTTACTTTTTTACTTCCACTAAGAATGGTTTCCCAGTGCAACTACACTGAACTCTGGAGCTCCCATTTCATACATTAATAGAACATATTTCAGAGACCAGGAGGGTAAAAGAAATAGAGACAGTTTTACCTAAAATAAGAGCTATCTTAGAATTGAAAGGGGAAGGTAAAGAAGAGTTATTATATATATATTAGTCTCATTCTGGACAGACTCAAAGAGATGAACTTGCACTAAAGCTAAAGAGTCTGTTGGAGCACTGGTTTAAGACTGTTATAAAAAAGGACTTCTTAAAAGTCAGAATTGTTCAAAAATGACACACCTTCATAAATTAGTAAGTTACCTATCAGAGAAAACTTTCTAAATATTACTAGTTTATTGAGTACTTTGAATAGGGTACAAACAAAATGATTTTTTTTTTCTCATAAAGCTCCCCTTTGACCTGCTTCATCAACTGTTGTTTCTGTGTTGTTGTTTTTTTTTTTTTTTTCCACACTCCTGGATAAAGCCTCATGACAATACCATTGCATTGTTAAGAAGACCCACCCAGTTGATTTCAAAGCTTTAATCTATTATCTAATTTAAAACTTCTCCCCCTTGGGGGGTGCCTGTGGGGCTCAATCAGCTAAGTGTCCAACTCTTGGTTTGGCTCAGGTCACAATCTCCTGGTCCTGAGATCAAGCCCCACCTCGGCTCCAACACGCTCAACAGGGAGTCTGTTGGACATTCTTTCCCCCCTCTCTTTCCCTCCCCCTTTGCTCCTCCCCCTGCTAAAATAAATAAATAAATAAAATCTTTAAAAACAACAACAACAAAATTTCTCCCCCTCCTCCCCTCAGAAGCCTATGGTAGAGGGAGAGGAGTGAGGCTGGGGGAGTGAGAATGGGTGGCTTTTTCACTGTGTGTCCACTGCCCCACAATTCCTTTTGTGCTCAGCAGATTCCTTTGGTCCCTCTAGGGTTGTTGCTAAGGGAGGGAGTGGAGGTGAAATGCAGAGATCATACTTGATTAGGACATTTGTCATCTGGTTTCAGAGTTCTCTGTGTAGCAAACAGCAAAACGTCATCTGAAGGGGCACTTTTGTGAGTACCACAAGCATGCTTTTTCTCCCCATCCAGCTAGGAAGCTCTGAGGGCAGTGTGAGTGAGGCTTTCTATGTTGGGTCACTTACAACTCCCCTTTGGCCCATGATTTTAGAGGCCCACCTAGTCTCTTCCTACTGTCTTCTTTGGTGAAGACAATTCTTGGCTGCATTTCTCAAGGTCTGGCACCTGGGAAACACATACCTTGTCCCTTTGTTGGGAGCTGTGCAGCTCACTCTATAAGAATCATTCCTCTTTCCTCTCCCACCAGGAGAGCTAGAAGTTAGCAGCTCACTTTTAAACTTTTTCAGATATAAGTCAGTCTTCATATCCCTCAAACGTGAGAAGACAAATATATTCCCCACATTGTTCTCTGAAGCTGCTCTCATTTGGCTTGTGATTAGGGGGAAGCATATTACTCAATACCTCTTCCACTCCTTGGAAGGGGATGATCATTGGGAACACAGCACACCCACTCTCCCTCCAACAGATTGTCTCTGATGGCCCCAACTGTATCTTTTCTCTTCTACCCTCAAAACGTATTCTGAGTCAAGTGAAAAACTGGTTTCACAATCTTAATACACCTTACATGGATAAACTGAGACACCTGTTATTCTAAGCCATTGAGGTCTCTGAGATAGTAGGAAAAGCTACATTTAACAGTTGCATTTAACCCCTGCTGTTTGACAAGTATAGAAGGTCAAATACATGGTAGAAAATGTCAAAAGATGTTGATTTCATGGAACTTTCAACCTTAGGATAACACTGAGGTGCTTTAGGAAACCATAAAATACCACATTTATAAATAGCACCTTCTCTAGCCAAACTTACTGATATTGATTCATCTTTTATGTCAAAAAATATTTATGTATATATTAATTGTTTAGGATTACATAATAATAATCTAAAGATTCTATGCTTTATTCCACTGGTTCTCTAGGGGTTCACGTTTTTTTAATTTCACTTTTTTAGTATTATAAACAGCAGTGTGATTAAGATCTTCATTTATTTTTTTCTTTAATTTGATTATACACTTAAGACACATTCCTAGAGTGACAGTCTGTGTAAAAGGCTATCATGTTTTTAAGATTTTTAAAAAACAAAATGTGAGATTGCTCTGTAGAAGAGTTAGAAGAGTAAGAACGTAGTTCTGATAATTAAATTCCTTTAGCATTTGCTAATCAAGAGGCTTAGATGAAAATGGAAATGTGATTTGGAGAAGAGATTTAGTCCATTAGGAATATACTAAAAATAACGTGTATTGACATTATATTTACTTTGTCTAACTAATAGTCATTATCTAAATTGGGTTGTGATTTGCTAAAATAAAGTTCATGAAATATTTGTCACCAGTACCTGCAACATGCAAACATAATTTTAAGAGAGTTGTAGTACATTGTTAAACTTGAAAAACCTTTTATAAAAATGTTCAGCATGCTCTACATCCAGGCATAACCTACATTTTGCTTATTATAAGATTCCCTTTCTACGTATTTCAAGAGAATCTTGCTCTGTCTCCTGTGAGAAGCAATTTCAAACAATGGAAAATCAATCCTTCAACCCACCCTACATTCCCAACACTAACATACAGAAAGAAGATAATTCCTGAGAATTCCCTCTACCATGGTCCATATGGTTCTAGCTTCCATTTTAAGTATCAGTCTAGGAAAGTCAACACTTTAACAGACTGTATGAAAGACTGACCAAGAACTTGCCGGTAAAAACATTTGATTCATCTGTTAACAAAGTAAAATGGTCTTTGATCCAAGCCCTTGTACAGAAAAAGAGATACTTTGTTTAGAAATTCTTATTTCCTACCTTCCAAATGAAAGAACTGAATTTATTTAACTGGAAGACTGCAGCAAATCATTTCCACGAAGTCATAGTAATTACCAAGCAGTAACACTGATGTACTAAAGATTAGTCATATTTAAGTACTATGTCTCTTAGCTCAGAATCAGATTTGTCCTTCATGCCACCACCACACAGAGGGGTCAGTTCCTATCTTTTGAATGTCCCAAAACTTAGAGAGATATATAATAGTCCATATGTGGAAAGGAAACTCACCAACCTGTAGAATGATGATTCCAGAGACTGAATATGAATCTCATGGGGCAGTGAGTCTTTTTTTTAAAGATTTATTTATTTATTTTTAGAGAGAGAGCCAGAGACAGAGCATAAGCGGGAGGGGTAGGGAGAGGGGGAGAGAATCCCAAGCAGACTCTGTGCTGAGCCCAGAGTCCAAGGCAAGGCTCCATCTCATGACCCTGAGATCATGACCTGAGCCAAAACCAAACGTCAGATGCCTAACCAACTGCACCATCCAGGAACCCCTGGGCAGTGAGTCTTAAGTCCAGTTCTGACAAAGATTTGTGGTATGGTAAAGGGAAAGGAAAGTTGTTTCAACTCTTTAGCTCTCAGAATCTTCATCTACAAAAGGAAGTTGACCTATCATTCCTAAGGATCCTTTCAACTCTAACACTAAACAACTCCAGGAGTAAAAATAAATTTTCTGTACTATTACCAATCAGGAAAATTCCCTGGAGAGATATACACTGGATAAGAGAGACAGAAAGAAGCTGGCCAGAACTGTACAGATTGGCCCTAGAATTGGACAAAGCACCCTCCTTTGTGATTTCTAGACAAATGGGCCAAAACCCCGACATCTATTTGAAAACAGTTTTAAGCCCCTCCAATACTGTGGTCAGCCTCAGGTTGAAGTTTTTCTTTCAAGTGTAATTGAAATTCTTATATTTTATATTCTTTGAGTGAGGCTCAGATATCTTTTTCACCAGACATTTTTAAGAATACGGACAAAATGTGATTTCAAAACCCTTTTACTCCAGAAGAGTATACCCCAACAACAACAACAACAAAATCTTGATTTTAAAGACAAAAATGTATACAGAATGCTTTCTTTTGCTTAAAATAATGTCTTTCTGCCACAAATGAATACATAACCCTGAACTAAGCTATATAAAATATGAACGGAAAAATTTTCTTTTGAAAAAATTATGTAATTTTAACTTTGGTGATAATAGTTATAGAACTAGTTAATAGAAGTCTTTATAAATATATACTATGTTCTTAATTAATGGAGTACATTACATCCATATATAAATCTTCTCACAATAGGAAGAAATATTCAGTTTTGAAATATCAAAAAGAATTTAATCTAGAAAGATAGCAACAATTGTTTTCCACAATTGCTGATGTGACATTAAGAGTAAGTATGGACTAGGGGGGGCGGAGCAAGATGGCAGAGGAGTAGGAGACCTGGATTTCGTCTCCTCTCAGGAATTCAGCTGGATAGGGATCAAACCATTCTGAACACCTACAAACTCAACAGGAGATCGAAGAAAAGAAGAGCAACAACTCTCTCATCAGAAAAGCGACCACTTTCTGGAAGGTAGGACGTGCGGAGAAGTGAATCCGAGGCGATATTCGGGAGGATAGACGGCGGGGGAGGGGCCTCCGTCGGCCGCTTCTGGCAAGTGATAGAGCCGCGGAGCACAAAATCGGAACTTTTAAAAGTCGGCTCCACTGAGGGACGTCACTCTGGTGGCTAAGAAGGGGGTGGAACCCTCCGGGACAGTGTGGTCTCAGGACCCTCGGGGTCACAGAAAGACCGGGGGTGCCTGAGTGTGGCAAACTCCCAGGTAACGGAGCAGGGAAGCCGGTTGCAGAGGCGGAGCCCAGGCGCGGGCTCTCAGCTCGGGGCTGCCATAAACCGTGATCCGCGGCACAGTCGGGCCACTGCTCCTCCAGCAGGGACCCAACAAGCGGCAGATCCGGGGAGACTCACCTTCCTCCCCCGGGAGGAGCCGCAGGGGAGTGTGCCGCAGGGATCTGCTGGGTTTGGAGACTCCACCCGGGGTCGGGTGCCAGAGATAGAAACGCGCGGTCACAGGCCAGGTGAGCACCGAGTGCGGCTGGAGACCGGGGAGACGGGAGTGACTGACGGCTTTTCTCTGGGGGCTCACTGAGAAGCGGGGCCCCGAGTTCTCGGCTCCTCCGGGGCGGAGATTGGAAGGCCGCCATTTTCACTCTCCGCCTCCAAAGCTGTACGGAAAGCTCGCAGGGAACAAAAGCCCGGGAGAGCAAACCCGAGCAGATTACTTAGCCGGGACCGGGCAAGGGCGGGGCAATTCTGCCTCTGGCAGAGACATTTGGAAACCACGGCAACAGGCCCCTCCCCAGAAGATCAGCGAGAACAGCCAGCCAAGGCCAAGTTTACCGATCAATGAGAACGGCAGAACTCCAGCGCTAGGGGACTACTGCACATAGAATTCATGGCTTTTTTACCATGATTCTTTAGTCTTTCAAAGTTAATTTTTTTTTTAACTGTCTTTTTTTCGTTTTTTTTCTTTTTGAATTTTTCTTTTTCCCTTTTTCAACCAACATCTTATCAATCCCTTTTTTTGAAAAAAAACATTTTTACTTTTCATTTTTAGAGTCATATTCTATCCCTTCATAGTAGTTACCCGTATTTTTGGCTTATATATATAAGTTGTTCTCTCTTTAAAATTTTGAGATAGTTTCTTCTAACAGATTAAAATATACCCTAAATCTCTAGTATATGGTGTTTTCTATTCCCCTGCCTGATCACATCCTCTCCTTTTTTCTTTTTTTAAATCCTCTTCTTTCTTTTTTTCAAACAACTTATCAATTCCTTTTATAAAATTTTTTATAATATCCATCTTTACAGTCATATTCCATCCCTTCATCATATCAACCCTTATTTTTGTACATATATAAGTTTTTCTTTCTTTAAAATTTTGGGAGGCACTTTCTTCTAAAAGACCAAAATACACCCCAAATCTAGTGTGTGGAACTGATCTATATACCAGCCTGATCATATCTGATCACATTCTGGTTTTTTTGTTGTTGTTGTTGTTTTGTTTTGTTTGTTTTTGTTTTTATCTTTATCTTTTTCTTTTTTTTCTTTTTCTTTTTCTTTTTCCTCTCTTTCCCTTTCTTTTCCCACTGCTTCAAGTCTTTTCTGATTTGTTTAGAGTATATTTTCTGGGGACGTTGTTACTCTGCTAGCATTTTGTTCTCTCATTAATCTATTCTCCTCTGCACAAAATGACAAGACGGAAAAAATCACCTCAACAAAAAGAACAAGAGGTAGTACCGACTGCCAGGGACCTACTCAATACGGACATTAGTACAATGTCAGATCTAGAGTTCAGAATCATCACTTTAAAGATACTAGCTGGGCTTGAAAAAAATATGGAAGTTATTAGAGAAACCCTTTCTGGAGAAGTAAAAGAACTAAAATCCAACCAAGTAGAAATCAAAAAGGCTATTACTGAGGTGCAATCAAAAATGGGGGCGCTAACTGCTAGAATAAATGAGGCAGAAGAGAGAATCAGTAATATAGAAGATGAAATGATGGAAAATAAAGAAGCTGAGAAAAAGAGAGATAAACAACTACTGGATCACGAGGGCAGAATTCGAGAGATAAGCGATACCATAAGACGAAACAACATTAGAATAATTGGGATCCCAGAAGAAGAAGAAAGACAGAGAGGGGCAGAAGGTATATTGGAGAAAATTATAGCAGAGAACTTCCCTAATTTGGGAAAGGAAACAGGCATGAAAATCCAGGAAGCACAGAGAACCCCTCTCAAAATCAATAAAAATAGGTCAACACCCCGACATCTAATAGTAAAACTTACGAGTCTCATAGACAAAGAGAAAATCCTGAAAGCAGCTCGGGAGAAGAGATATGTAACCTACAAGGGTAGAAACATTAGATTGGCAACAGACCTATCCACAGAGACCTGGCAGGCCAGAAAGGACTGGCAGGATATATTCAGAGCACTAAATGAGAAAAATATGCAGCCAAGAATACTCTATCCAGCTAGGCTGTCATTGAAAATACAAGGAGAGATAAAAAGCTTCCAGGACAAACAAAAACTAAAGGAATTTGCAAACACAAAACCAGCCCTACAGGAAATCTTGAAAGGGGTCCTCTAAG